>NC_052952.1:35973524-36006024 GCF_013358895.1 Oreochromis aureus | reverse complement strand
TCTTCAGACACTGCTGACACTCACAGTGGAAGCAGTTTTACAATTATCTTACCGTTGAGCAATGAATTACGTTTGTTTGAGGGGTGGAAATCGGTCCTCCTCTCAGTTTTCAAACTCCGAAAATGAAGCCGTTTCTTCTCTCGTCATATCTCCGCGGCGGAGTTACAAAGAGCAATGAAAATCGCAGTCAAAGTACACCAAAGTCCGCTGATTCACCCAGTACAAGAATTATGCCGCTAGCCCTCCTAGTTTTTGAGTTACACGACGCTTTTGTAACTCCAAAAACGAGCGGCGTTTTTCGCCTCACCGCGATCTAATTCTGACTGCTGAAGTCTCTGTTTTTTCAGACCCCGCCCCCTTTCCAGGTGGCGCAATCAGTAATGACACGGCTCTGCAGCTCAAAGGTCGTGAGTTCAATCCCACCTTGTTCAACATTTTTTTTTCACTACAAATTGATACACTATCACAGACCTGTAATTTATATTGCTAATTTATTACAATTCTGCAAAGTTTTATGATTTTAGCAGCTTTTCTAATATGGACCTCAGATTCTTGTCAACACCACATGGCAGAAATACATACAAGTAAACAGCCTGATGAAGCAGACAGAAGCAGTACCTCTGATTGGTGAATTTGAGCAGAACCAGGTTGTTCTGCCTCTTTTCAGCAGAAATTCTGCTCATTCACCCTCTTTTCAGCGCAATGTTCTGCTTCTTTCCCTGTTTTCTGCAGAAATTCTGCTGATTTACCTCTTTTCTGCAAAATTTTCAGCCCCTTTACCTCTTATGAGCACAATTCTCAGCAGCTTCTGCTCATTTCACCATAATTGTCAGTCTCTCCATCTCCTTCCTTGTGAGAGTCAGTTTGGCACAGTGATATGAGTAGTCGCCTTTGAGCCCAAGAGGGCCAGGTTCAAACATAGACTGTCTGCAACATAACAGTATATCTGTTATGTTATAGTATTACTACTAAGTCACAGTATTTCTGCCAATTCGTAGTATTTGTACTAAATCATACTACTCATGCCAAATCATAGTATTCAAACCAAAATATAGTATTTGTATCAAAGCATTGTATTTGTATGAAGTACCGTATTTCTGCCAAATCATAGAATTACTGCAATTTCATAGTATTTTGAGGAATCCCTTTTGTGATAGTATTACTTCTAAGTCATAGTATTTCTGCTTTGTCATAGTATTTGTACTAAAACGTAGCATTTCTGCCAAATCATAGTATTACTGCTATCTCATAGTATTTGAGTGAAATTACAGTGTTTCTGCAAAACATTGTATTTCTGCTAAATCATAGTATTTCTGTTATCTTAGAGTACTTGTACTCAATTATAGTATTTGTGCCAAAGTTTAGTATTTCTGCCAAATCATATTTATGTGAATTTGTACACTGTAATATCGCTGTATTACGTAGTGGCTAAGTAGGAGGCTGACTGTTACTACGTGCATCAGTGTACATAGGTCATCTCTTGTGTTGGAGTGCCCTCTTGTGACGCCTTTTGGGTAGTGCCTTAGTAAATGTGAACACTGCAAGAAGTGGTATCAGACTGGTTTGTAGTGGAGGAATTTGTTGCCAGTTTCTTTAATCTTTAATCCGTATTCATGTTGTAATGTATACCCTGTTCTCAATCATAGAAACTACACCATATCACCCTCCACATCCTCCTACTGTATGCCATATCTCCCTGTAACATCCATCTGACTGCCAATAAACTCCACCTGTGGTAATCTAATCCCTGGATGCCAGCCTCTCCTTCTGACCGAGGATAGCTACTATTGCAGCACCACCCAGCATTAAACTGACGTACACCATTCTGTACAGTGCTAAATCATAGTGTTTGTGCCAAACAATAGCATTCACCCAAATAATAGTATTTCTGCTATGTTATATTATTACTGCTCATAGTATTTCTGCCAAATCATGGTATTTGTTCCAAAGCATAGTATTTCTTCCAAAGCATAGTTTTTCTTCCAAATCATAGTATAACTGCAAAATAAAAGTTTTTGAGCCAAAACATATTTTTTGTGCTAAAACATAGTATTTGTGCCAAATCATAGTATTTCTGCTAAATCCTAGTAATTTTGCTCAATGATAGAATTTCTGAATTTATGCTGTAGTACTTTTTGCTAGATTATGCTATGATTTGTAAGAAAAAATATTATTTAGTATAAATACTAATAATACTGTGTTTTAGCACAGATTCAGCTAACACTATGATTTGTCACAAGTGGTATGATTTGGTACAAATACTGTGATTTGGCACAAACACTGTGATTTACCAGAAATACTGTGATTTGGCAGAAATACTATCATTTGGTTCAAATATTATGATTTAGAAGAAATACTATGTTATAGTATAAATACTATGTTCAGACTTTAAAAAAATTCTGCTATTTCTGCTAATGTGTGCTATGACTTTTGACCATTGAAATGAATGGAACACATTGTCAATGTGGTCACTGATTTTGCTCCCTGGAGTGAGCTGTGTTTTAGCTCAGTGAGATGAGCAGCAGTTCTGAGAGCGGGAGGCCCGGGTTCAAATCCCGCTTATGGCAACTATGTTTTTTCAGTGCATAATTATATTGTTTTAACTCTTTTCAACACAAATGTAAGATTCTTCACCCTTTTCACCAGAATTTTCCAGTTTTTTCACCACTTTTCAGCACAAATCCCAGCTTTTTCAGCTGTTTTAAGCAAAACCTCTTTTCAGCAGAATTTTGCTCATTCACCTCTTTTCAGCAGAAATTATGCTGATTGACCTCTTTTCAGCAGAATTTTCAGAATTTTGCTTATTCAACTCTTCTGCAAAGTTTTCAGCCTTTTCACCTCTTATCAGCACAATTCTCAGCAGCTTCTGCTCATTTCAGCAAAATTGGCAGTCTCTCCACCTATTCTTGGTCGGAATGAGTCTGGCTCAGTGAGATGAATAGCTGCCTTTTTAGACCAGAAGGGCCAGTTTCGAATCCTGCTCAGGGTAACATTTTTTTTTCCACTACTTTTCAGCAAAGATTTCTCCGTCTTTACCCCTTTCAGTAGAATTTTTGGCTTTTCACCACTTTTCAGCAAAAATTCTGCTTCTTCACCTGTTTTCTGCAGAATTTCCAGTTTTTGCAACCGCCATATAACTTTTTGCAAATTTTCAGCTTTTTCAGCAGCCAACTTCAGCGTTATAGCATCCACACAGCATTTTCGCAGAGAAATGCAAATTTTCTAGTTATTATTCTAGTTGCTTCCAGATGACGTTTTTCGCCGTGATCTACTTCCACAATTTTCAGCCGATTTTCACCGCTCAAATTTTAAACTATTCTGCTATTTTTGCTCTTTCCGCAATATCTTTTGGTATTTTATACTATTATACTTTTTAAAATATTAAGCTTTTTTCCTTTAATTTGTCCCATTGAAATGAATGGGAAACTTCCGCAATTCTGCTAAAACTTGCTTGTTTTTGAAACTTAACTACTTTTTCCTACTTTCACGTGAACAACCATTCAAACTTTAAAATGTTCTCAAATTATTGGGCTATTCAGGAATAAATCAGCTTTTTCAAATCTTTTACCGTTTTATTTTTATCCTCTTAAAGTTTTGAGTTGCAAAATTGTGATTTTTCAGAAAATACATGCGTTGTTATGGTTGCTATGCACTTGGCTTCCAGTGTGCCACTGTAGGTTTCCCAGTCTTCTTCATGTCCGAACAACTTCTTGCTACTTGCTCAATTTTCACTCAACTTCCACAAATTATACATCAAAACGTAGGTATTTTTGCTGGCTTTCAGAAAATGTCACCATCATTGTTGTGAGATTTATAGAATTTTGGCAAATCTCCTCAGACCAACACAAAGTCGCAAAAACTCTCCATAGAAAGTCAATGGAGAGTTTGTTCAAAATCACCGCTTGATTTCTGTAATGAGAGGCATATTCGAATCGTCATATCTCCTTAACGAAAGCGGGTTAAGACATGAGGCTTGTCCCGGTATATCTTCAGACACTCCTGACGCTCACAATTCAAGAATTTCTTTCTCACCTATTACCATTTGGCCATGAATTGGGTTTGTTTGAGGGTAGGAAATTGCCTCGCTCAGATGTCTTCAGATTTCAAACTCTGGAAATGAGGCACTTTTTTTCTCTCGTCATATCTTTTTGATTGATTTCCACAGAGACCTGAAAATTTCCATGATTGTTCGCCAAAGCCTGCTGTCTCTTACAGTGAAAGAATGATATCGATACTCCAAATAGATTTAGAGTTAGAAAGCATTGTTTGAGGGCAAGTCAAGGCAGTTTTGCTTTGCCTCTACTCAGTTACAGTGTATTACAAGTCATATATCTTCAATAATTTATATTTTATCGCTGAATTATGAAGACCTGCAGATTCCCCATCTCTTCTGAACAAAACGGTGTAAGAATGAGCATTCTAGCCCCACGGTTAGGAAATTATGGCCATTTGTTCGAGGGGAGTCCTGAATGTGAGAAATACACTGAAGAAAACCATAGCTCTCTCTGTGTCTGTCTGTGTAAGTGCTGATTACAGCAGGTGCAGCCAATTTAGCTGACCTAGATATGCCAAGCTCAGACTCTCAACAGCCTCTGCACACTTTGCTCTCTGTGTATGTGTGTGTGTATATCAATATTTCTCCCATGTTAAAGTATTACCCTCCATAATAGTATTTGTGCTAAATCAAAGTACTTTTACTACATCTTAGTACTTCTGCTCAATCATAGTATTTCTGCTGAATCATAGTATTTTTGCCATATCATGGTATTTGTGATAAAGCATTGTATTTCCACAAAATAACAGTATTATGTACTGTTATATTATTACTGCTCATAGTATTTCTGCCAAATCATAATATATAACTGCAAAATAAAGATTTTTGAGCCAAATCATAGTGTTTGTGCTAAATCCTAGTAAATCTGCTCAGTGATATAACTTCTGCTATGCTGTAGTGCTTTTTGCTAGATTATAGAATTTCTTCTAAATCAAAGTATTTCATGTAAATCATAGAGCAGTTTTACAGTCATCTTACTGTTAAGCCATAAATTACGTTTGTTTGAGGGTGGAAATCTGTCCTCCTCTCACTTTTCAAACTCTGAAAATGAAGCCGCTTCTTCTCTCATCATATCTCCGTGACGGAGGTAAAGGAGCAATGAAAATCGCAGTGAAAGTTCAGCAAAGTCTGCTGATTCACCCAGTACAAGAATTGTGCTTATCCCACCCTAGTTTTGGAGTTACATGACGTTTTGTAACTCCAAAATCGGCGTTTTACGCCTCTCACCGCGATCTAAATCTGACAGTTCATCTCCCGTTTTCCAAGCTGCTACTCTGTTTCCCAGTGGCACAGTTGGTAATGACGCCGGTCGGCAGCCTGAAAATCACGGGTTCACTTCCACCTTGGTCAACATTTTTTTTTCCTAGAAATTAATACACTATCACAGACAAGTAATTCATATTCATCATTTATTACAATTCTGCAAAGTTTTATGATTTTAGCAGCTTTTCTAATATGGACCTCAGATTCTTCTTAATACTCCATGGCACAAATACTGTTCCCTTTAGGCTCTGTGTATCTGTGTGTATCAATATTTTCCCATTTTAAAGTATTACTCCTCCATAATTGCATTTCTGTTAAATCAAAGTACTTTTACTATATCTTAGTACTTCTGCTCAATCATAGTATTTCTGCTGAATCCTAGTATTTTTGCCATATCATGGTATTTGTGATAAAGCATTGTATTTCCACAAAATAACAGTATTATGTACTGTTATATTATTACTGCTCATAGTATTTCTGCCAAATCATAATATAACTGCAAAATAAAGATTTTGAGCCAAATCACAGTGTTTGTGCTAAATCCTAGTAAATCTGCTCAGTGATATAACTTCTGCTATGCTGTAGTGCTTTTTGCTAGATTATAGAATTTCTTCTAAATCAAAGTATTTCATGTAAATCATAGAGCAGTTTTACAGTCATCGTACTGTTAAGCCATAAATTACGCTTGTTTGAGGGGTGGAAATCTGTCCTCCTCTCACTTTTCAAACTCTGAAAATGAAGCCGTTTTTCTCTCATCATATCTCCGTGACGGAGGTAAAAGGAGCAATGAAAATCGCAGTGAAAGTTCGGCAAAGTCTGCTGATTCACCCAGTACAAGAATTGTGCTTTATCCCACCTAGTTTTGGAGTTACATGACGTTTTGTAACTCCAAAATCGGCGTTTTACGCCTCTCACCGCGATCTAAATCTGACAGTTCATCTCCCGCTTTTCCAAACTGCTACTCTGTTTCCCAGTGGCACAGTTGGTAATGACACAGGTCGGCAGCCTAAAGATCACGGGTTCAATTCCACCTTGGTCAACATTTTTTTTCCCTAGAAATTAATACACTATCACAGACAAGTAATTCATATTCATCATTTATTACAATTCTGCAAAGTTTTATGATTTTAGCAGCTTTTCTAATATGGACCTCAGATTCTTCTTAACACTCCATGGCACAAATACTGTTCCCTTTAGGCTCTGTGTATCTGTGTGTGTATCAATATTTTTCCATTTTAAAGTATTACTCCTCCATAATTGCATTTCTGTTAAATCAAAGTACTTTTACTACATCTTAGTACTTCTGCTCAATCATAGTATTTCTGCTAAATCATAGTATTTTTGCCATATCATGGTATTTGTGCCAAAACTTTGTATTTGTACAAAGTCATAATATTTCTTCTAAATCATATCATTTCAATCAAATCTCAGGAGTTGTGCTAAAACACAGTATTATTACCAAATCATAGTATCTGTACCCAAACATATCTGTTCAACTTATTTAACTCTTCTCAACAGTCCAACACCTCTTCTTCACCCCGCTTCAGCAGAATTGAGTTTTTTCACCCTTTTCAGCACAAATCCCAGCTTTTCAGGTGTTTTCAACAGAAATCTCTTTTATTTCTGATTGCTGATCTCTTTGTTTTTCAGCTGCCTGCCCTCTTTCCAGGTGGCGCAATCAGTAATGACACGGCTCTGCAGCTCAAAGGTCGTGGGTTCAATCCCACCTTGGTCAACATTTTTTTTTTTCACTACAAATTTATACACTATCACAGACCTGTAATTTATATTGCTAATTTTTTTCACTACAAATGAGTAGTGCAAAAACATACTATGTCTGCAACATCACAGTATATCTGTTATGTTATAGTATTACTACTAAATCACAGTATTTCTGCCAATTCAAGGAGGCTGACTGTTACTAAGTGCATCAGTGTACATAGGTCATCTCTTGTGTTGGAGTGCCCTCTTGTGGCGCCTTTTGGGTAGTGTCTTAGTAAACGTGAACACTGCAAAGAAGTGGTATCAGACTGGTTTGTAGTGGACAATTTGTTGCCAGTTTATTTCATCTTTAATCCGTATTCATGTCGTAATGTGGTAACTTTTGTGGCACAAATACCACAATATGGCAGAAATACTATGTTTTGGCACAAATACTTTGATTTGGTATACTTTAGCTTCTTCACCCTTTTCAGCAAAATTTTCATTTTTTCACCCGTTTTCAGCACAAATCCCAGCTTTTTCAGGTGTTTTCAACAGAAATCTCTTTTATTTCTGATTGCTGATCTCTTTGTTTTTCAGCTGCCTGCCCTCTTTCCAGGTGGCGCAATCAGTAATGACACGGCTCTGCAGCTCAAAGGTCGTGGGTTCAATCCCACCTTGGTCAACATTTTTTTTCACTACAAATTTATACACTATCACAGACCTGTAATTTATATTGCTAATTTTTTCACTACAAATGAGTAGTGCAAAACATACTATGTCTGCAACATCACAGTATATCTGTTATGTTATAGTATTACTACTAAATCACAGTATTTCTGCCAATTCAAGGAGGCTGACTGTTACTAAGTGCATCAGTGTACATAGGTCATCTCTTGTGTTGGAGTGCCCTCTTGTGGCGCCTTTTGGGTAGTGCCTTAGTAAACGTGAACACTGCAAAGAAGTGGTATCAGACTGGTTTGTAGTGGACGAATTTGTTGCCAGTTTCTTTCATCTTTAATCCGTATTCATGTTGTAATGTAGTAGTACCACAATATGGCAGAAACACTATGTTTTGGCACAACACGTAAAAACGCCTGCACCTGTTTTGGCGGGAAAAAGTACACAGCCTCTCTGATTGGTGGATTCAAATTCAGCAGCTCCCAGGCTGCTTGACTGACCTAGAAAGTTTCTTCTCTCTCCTCTGTGTGTGTGTGTGTGTGTGTGTGTGTGTGTGTGTGTGTGTGTGTGTGTGTGTGAGAGAGAGAGAGAGAGAGAGAGAGAAAGCCTTTATGGGATGATCTCATTGTAAGATTTAAATTCAATATATTTAGACTGGTTGACTGAATTGGATCTTGTGTGTGTGTGTGTGTGTGTGTGTGTGTGTGTGAGAGAGAGAGAGAGAGAGAGAGAGAAGCCTTTTATGGGATGATCTCATTGTAAGATTTAAATTCAATATATTTAGACTGGTTGAATGAATTGGATCTTGTGTGTGTGTGTGTGTGTGTGTGTGTGTGTGTGTGTGTGTGTGTGTGTGTGTGTGTGTGTGACAGAGAGAGAGAGAGAGAGAGAGAGAGAGAGAGAGAAAGCCTTTTTATGGGATGATCTCATTGTAAGATTTAAATTCAATATATTTAGACTGGTTGACTGAATTGGATCTTGTGTGTGTGTGTGTGTGTGTGTGTGTGTGTGTGTGTGTGTGTGTGTGTGTGTGTGTGTGTGTGTGTGTGACCTGAAAATTTCCAAGATTGTTCACCAAAGCCTGCTGTCTCTTACGGTGAAAAATGATATTGATACTCCAAATAGATTTAGAGTTAGAAAGCGTTGTTTGAGGGCAGGTCAAGGCAGTTTTTGCTTCGCCTCTACTCAGTTATGGTGCATTACAAGTCAAATATCTTTAAAAATTCATATTGTAATGATAAATTGTGAACACTGTAAGATTCCCCCATCTCTTCTGAACAAAACGGTGTAAGAATGACTGTTCTAGCCCCTCACGGTTAGGAAATTATGGCCATTTGTTTGAGAGGAATCCTCACTATGAGAAATTCACTGCAGAAATCCTGTCTCTGTGCTTTGTGTGTGTAAAAACGGCTGCACCTGTTTTGGCGGGAAAAAGTGCACAGGCTCTGTGATTGGTGGATTCAAATTCAGCAGCTCCCAGGCTGCTTGACTGAGCTAGAAACTTACTTCTCTCTCCTGTGTGTGTGTGTGTGTGTGTGTGTGTGTGTGTGTGTGTGTGTGTGTGTGTGTGTGTGTGTGTGTGTGAGAGAGAGAAGAGAGGGCGAGACAGAGTTTTTATGGGAGCATCTTATTGTATGATTTAAATTCAATATATTTAGACTGGTTGACTGAATTTGATCCTGTGTGTCTCTCTGTGCATGTGTGTTTCCATATGTTTCCATATTTGTGATTTTGTGACTGTTACACTTTTTTTTGCTGAGTTTTTTTTCATTTAACAAGTACATTTGAAGGACCCTTAGCATGTTCAGCATTTTTTCAGCTGTCCATTTTGCTTTTCCAATTTTTCTGTTTAAGTTGTTACTATTGTGCTGATTCATACTATTTCTGCTATTTTATAAGATTTGTGCTAAATATAGTATTTCTGCCCAATATAGTATTTCTGATTAATTATAGTTTTTCTACCAAATCATATTACAGTATTTCTGCTTTTTATACCATTTGTGCTTAATATAGTACTTCTGCTTTTTATAGGATTTGTGCTTAATACAGTATTTCTGCTAAATGTAGTATTTATGCTTAATCACACTATTACTATATATTTCTGCCAGCTTCCCAGCCAGCCAATCATATCTGAGGTCTGCCGCTTTTCTCTCGTTATATCTCAGCGACGGATGTACAAAGAGCAATGAAAATCGCAGTCAAAGTACACCAAAGTCCGCTGATTCACCCAGTACAAGAATTATGCTTCTAGTCCACCTAGTTTTTGAGTTACATGACGTTTTATAACTCCAAAAAACGGTGCTCTGTGCCTCACACCGCGATCTAATTCTGACTGCTCATCACCCTGTTTCCCAAGAGCTCACTGTCTTTCCCGTGGCGCAGCTGGTAATGACACAGGTCTGCAACACAAAGGTCGCAGGTTCAACTCCACCTTGGACAACATGTTTTTGCCCTACAAATTAATACACTATCACAGACCACTAATTCATATTCATCATTTATTACAATTCTCAAAACTTTTACCAGCTTTTCTAATATGGACCTCACATTCTTCTTAACACTCCATGGCACAAATACTCTTCCCTTTAGGCTCTGTGAATGTGTGTGTGTATCAATATTTCTCCCATTTTAAAGTATTACTCCTCCATAATTGATTTCTTAAATCAAAGTACTTTTACTACATCTTAGTACTTCTGCTCAATCATAGTATTTCTTCTAAATCATAGTACTTTTGCCAAATCTTGGTTTTGTGCCAAATCATCAGAATCGTGTTTATTGGCCAAGTATATGTGCAGACAAATACAAGGAATTTGGTTCCGTAGATGGTGGCTCTCAAGCACAGCAATGTAAATCTCGCACCCACACACACACGTATCTATATATACATTACACATGCATACACATACATACACAAAGCTGTGTAAACCAACTATAAATAACTAATCTAAACGTATTGATTTTAAAGTATTACTCCTCCATAATTGCAATTCTGTTAAATCAAAGTACTTTTACTACATCTTAGTACTTCTGCTCAATCATAGTATTTCTGCTGAATCATAGTATTTTTGCCATATCATGGTATTTGTGATAAAGCATTGTATTTCCACAAAATAACAGTATTATGTACTGTTATATTATTACTGCTCATAGTATTTCTGCCAAATCATAATATAACTGCAAAATACAGATTTTTGAGCCAAATCATAGTGTTTGTGCTAAATCCTAGTAATTCTGCTCAGTGATATAACTTCTGCTATGCTGTAGTGCTTTTTGCTAGATTATAGAATTTCTTCTAAATCAAAGTATTTCATGTAAATCATAGAGCAGTTTTACAGTCATCTTACTGTTAAGCCATAAATTACGCTTTGTTTGAGGGTGGAAATCTGTCCTCCTCTCACTTTTCAAACTCTGAAAATGAAGCCGCTTTCTTCTCTCATCATATCTCCGCGATGGAGGTAAAAGGAGCAATGAAAATCGCAGTGAAAGTTCAGCAAAGTCTGCTGATTCACCCAGTACAAGAATTGTGCTTTATCCCACCTAGTTTTGGAGTTACACAACGTTTTGTAACTCCAAAATCGGCGTTCGACGCCTCTCACCGCGATCTAAATCTTACAGTTCATCTCCCGCTTTCCAAACTGCTGCTCTCTTTCCAGTGGCACAGTTGGTAATGACGCCGGTCAGCAGCCCAAAGATCACGGGTTCAATTCCACCTTGGTCAACATTTTGTTTTTCCCCTAGAAATTAATACACTATCACAGACAAGTAATTCATATTCATTATTTATTACAATTCTGCAAAGTTTTATGATTTTAGCAGCTTTTCTAATATGGACCTCAGATTCTTCTTAACACTCCATGGCACAAATACTGTTCCTTTAGGCTCTGTGTATCTGTGTGTGTATCAATATTTTCCCATTTTAAAGTATTACTCCTCCATAATTGCATTTCTGTTAAATCAAAGTACTTTTACTACATCTTAGTACTTCTGCTCAATCATAGTATTTCTGCTGAATCATAGTATTTTTGCCATATCATGGTATTTGTGATAAAGCATTGTATTTCCACAAAGTCATAATATTTCTTCTAAATCATATTATTTCAATCAAATCTCAGGAGTTGTGCTAAAACACAGTATTATTACCAAATCATAGTATCTGTACCCAAACATATCTGTTCAACTTATTTAACTCTTCTCAACAGTCCAACACCTCTTCTTCACCCCGTTTCAGCAGAATTGAGTTTTTCACCCTTTTCAGCACAAATCCCAGCTTTTTCAGGTGTTTTCAACAGAAATCTCTTTTATTTCTGATTGCTGATGTCTTTGTTTTTCAGCTGCCCGCCTCTTTCCAGGTGGCGCAATCAGTAATGACACGGCTCTGCAGCTCAAAGGTCGTGGGTTCAATCCCACCTTGGTCAACATTTTTTTTTCACTACAAATTTATACATTATCACAGACCTGTAATTTATATTGCTAATTTTTTCACTACAAATGAGTAGTGCAAAACATACTATGTCTGCAACATCACAGTATATCTGTTATGTTATAGTATTACTACTAAATCACAGTATTTCTGCCAATTCAAGGAGGCTGACTGTTACTAAGTGCATCAGTGTACATAGGTCATCTCTTGTGTTGGAGTGCCCTCTTGTGGCGCCTTTTGGGTAGTGTCTTAGTAAACGTGAACACTGCAAAGAAGTGGTATCAGACTGGTTTGTAGTGGACGAATTTGTTGCCAGTTTATTTCATCTTTAATCCGTATTCATGTCGTAATGTGGTAACTTTTGTGGCACAAATACCACAATATGGCAGAAATACTATGTTTTGGCACAAATACTTTGATTTGGTATACTTTAGCTTCTTCACCCCTTTTCAGCAAAATTTTCATTTTTTCACCCGTTTTCAGCACAAATCCCAGCTTTTTCAGGTGTTTTCAACAGAAATCTCTTTTATTTCTGATTGCTGATCTCTTTGTTTTTCAGCTGCCTGCCCTCTTTCCAGGTGGCGCAATCAGTAATGACACGGCTCTGCAGCTCAAAGGTCGTGGGTTCAATCCCACCTTGGTCAACATTTTTTTTCACTACAAATTTATACACTATCACAGACCTGTAATTTATATTGCTAATTTTTTTCACTACAAATGAGTAGTGCAAAACATACTATGTCTGCAACATCACAGTATATCTGTTATGTTATAGTATTACTACTAAATCACAGTATTTCTGCCAATTCAAGGAGGCTGACTGTTACTAAGTGCATCAGTGTACATAGGTCATCTCTTGTGTTGGAGTGCCCTCTTGTGGCGCCTTTTGGGTAGTGCCTTAGTAAATGTGAACACTGCAAAGAAGTGGTATCAGACTGGTTTGTAGTGGAGGAATTTGTTGCCAGTTTCTTTCATCTTTAATCCAGTATTCATGTTGTAATGTAGTAGTACCACAATATGGCAGAAACACTATGTTTTGGCACAAATACTTTGATTTGGTATACTTTAGCTTCTTCACCCTTTTTCAGCAAAATTTTCATTTTTTTCACCCTTTTTCAGCACAAATTCCAGCTTTTTGGCTGTTTTCAGAAAAACAAAACTCTTTTCAGCAGAAACTCTGCTGATTCATCTCTTTCAGCGCAACTTATTGCTTCTTTACCTCTTTTCTGCAGAAATTCTGCTGATTCACCTCTTTTCTGCAAAATTTTCAGCCTTTTCACCTCTTATCAGCACAAATCTCAGCTGTTTTCAGAAAAAACCTCTTTTGAGCAGAAATTCTGCTGATTCATCGCTTTTCAGCGCAACTGTTTGCTTCTTTACCTCTTTTCAGCAGAAATTCTGCTGAGTCACCTCTTTTCTGCAAAATTTCCAGCCCGCTTACCCCTTATCAGCACAATTCTCAGCCGCTTCTGCTCATTTCAGCAAAATTGTCCGTCTCTCCACCTTTTCTTTGTGAGAGTGACTTTGGCTCAGTGAAATGAATAGCTGCCTTTAGACCAGGAGGGCCATGTTCAATCCTGCTCAGGGCGACATTTGTTTTTTTTTCACCACCATACAACTTTTTGCAACTTTTCATCTTTTTCAGCTTTTCAGCAGGCAGCTTCAGCGTTAAGGCATCCACACAGCATTTTCAAGAGGAATGTAAATTGTGTGGATGCCCTAAAGGGCTTCCACACTATTGTTTTCCTGTTTCTCTTTCTTCTTTATTATTATTCCCCTAGTTGCTTCCGTGCACTTTTTGGCACTTATCTACTCCCTCAGTTTTCAGCCGATTTTCTCCGTTCAAACTCTAAACTGTTCTGCTCTTTCTGCTAATGCCGGCTATGACTTTTGGTGTTTATTACTGTTATACTTTTTAAAATATTACACTTTTTTCCTTTAATTTGTCCCATTGAAATGAATGGAAACTTCCACAATTCTGCTAAAACTTGCTTGTTTTTGAAACTTAACTACTTTGTCATACTTTCACCTAGAAACTCCATTCAAACTTTAAAATGTTCTCAGATTATTGGGCTATTCCTGTCTGATTCAGCTTTTTCAGATCTTCTACCGTTTTAATTTTATACCTCTTTAAGTTTTCAGTTGCAAAATTGTGATTTTTCAGAAAATACATGCGTTGCTATGGTTGCTATGCAATTAAGTCAGAGTGAGTGCTGGTCCGTTCTGAATTTTCTCTTCATGTCTAAACAACTTCTTGCTACTCACTCAATTTCCACTCAACCCCCACAAATTATACATCAAAAACGTAGGTATTTTTGCTGGCTTTCAGACAATGTCACTATCTTTATTGTGAGATTTACCGTTTTTTCGCAATTTGCCTCGGAGTGACACAAGGTCTCAATACTCCCCATTCAAAGTCTATGGGGAGGTTTTGAAATTCAGAGCTGAAATTCTGTAACGGAGGCATTTTAAAATCGCCATATCTCTTTAACAAAGCAAAGTTAGGACATGAGGCTTGTGCCAATATATCTTCAGACACTGCTGACACTCACAGTGCAAGCAGTTTTTACAATTATCTTATCGTTGAGCAATGAATTACGTTTGTTTGAGGGGTGGAAATCTGTCCTTCTCTCAGTCTTCAAACTCTGGAAATGAAGCCGTTTCTTCTCTCGTCATATCTCCGCGACGGAGGTAGAACGAGCTATGAAAATCGCAGTGAAAGTACACCAAAGTCCGCTGATTCACCCAGTACAAGAATTATGCTTCTATCCCACCTAGTTTTTGAGTTACACGACGTTTTGTAACTCAAAAACGGCGTTTTTTCGCCTCTCACCGCGATCTATTTTCTGACTGCCCAAGTATCTGTCTTTCAGACCGCCGCCCCCGTTCCAGGTGGCGCAATCAGTAATGACACGGCTCTGCAGCTGAAAGGTCGTGGGTTCAATCCCACCTTGGTCCACGTTTTTTTTTTCACTACAAATTTATACACTATCACAGACCTGTAATTTATATTGCTAATCTATTACAATTCTGCAAAGTTTTATGATTTTAGCAGCTTTTCTAATATGGACCTCAGATTCTTGTTAACGCTCCATGGCAGAAACAAGTACACAGCCTGATGAAGCAGACAGAGGCAGTACCTCTGATTGGTGAATTTGAGCAGAACCAGGTTGTTCTTTCATTTCATTTCTTTATTTATTTCACACATGGTTCAACAGTGTTTCTTTTTCACATACAGAACCTTCTGCCTCTTCTTTCAGCAGAAATTCTGCTCATTCACCTCATCTCTTGTGTTGGAGTGCCCTCTTGTGGCGCCTTTTGGGTAGTGCCTAGTGAACACTGCAAAGAAGTGGTATCAGACTGGTTTGTAGTGGAGGAATTTTTGCCAGTTTCTTTCATCTTTAATCCGTATTCATGTTGTAATGTAGTAACTTTTGTGGCACAAATACCACAATATGGCAGAAACACTATGTTTTGGCACAAATACTTTGATTTGGTATACTTTACCTTCTTCACCCCTTTTCAGCACAAATTCCATTTTTTGGGGCTCTTTTCAGAAAAAAAAACTTTTCAGCAGAAACTCTGCTGATTCATCTCTTTTCAGCGCACGTTTCTGCTCCTTTGCCTCTTTTCTGCAGAAATTCTTTTGATTCACCTCTTTTCTGCAAAATTTTCAGCCTTTTCACCTCTTATCAGCACAATTCTCAGCAGCTTCTGCTCATTTCAGCAGAATTGTCAGTCTGTCCACCTCTTCTCTGTGAGAATGTGTTTGGGTCAGTGAGATGAGAAGCTGCTTTGAGCCTGGTAGTATATCTGTTATGTTATAGTATTACTACTAAATCACAGTATTTCTGCCAATTCAAGGAGGCTGACTGTTACTAAGTGCATCAGTGTACATAGGTCATCTGTTGTGTTGGAGTGCCCTCTTGTGGGCGCCTTTTGGGTAGTGCCTTAGTAAACGTGAACACTGCAAAGAAGTGATATCAGACTGGTTTGTAGTGGAGGAATTTGTTGCCAGTTTCTTTCATCTTTAATCCGTATTCATGTTGTAATGTAGTAGTACCACAATATGGCAGAAACACTATGTTCATTTTTTTTCACCCCTTTTCAGCACAAATTCCAGCTTTTTGGCTGTATTCAGAAAAAGACAACTCTTTTGAGCAGAAACTCTGCTGATTCATCTCTTTTCAGCGCAAGTTTCTGCTTCTTTGCTCTTTTCTGCAGAAATTCTGCTGATTCATCTCTTTTCAGCGCAAGTTTTATGATTTTAGCAGCGTTTCTAATATGGACCTCAGATTCTTGTTAACGCCCATGGCAGAAATACATACAAGTACCCACCTGATGAAGCAGACAGAGGCAGTACCTCTGATTGGTGAATTTGAGCAGAAACAGGTTGTTTTGCCTCTTTTCAGCAGAAAGTTTGCGTTTTCACCTCTTATCAGCACAAATGTCAGCCACTTCTGCTGTTTTTATCAGAATTTTCAGCTTTTTCACCTTTTTTCAGTTATGTGAGAACCAGTTTTACTCAATGAGTAGCTGAAAATTTTCAGCCTGTTCTGCTCTTTCAGAAGAATTTCTCTCATCATATCTCTTGGTGGGACAACAACTGCTTTGGCTCAGTGAGATGAGCAGCTACTGTGATTGCTTCTTTCCGTCTTTTCAGCAGAAATTCTGCTGATTCACCTCTTTTCTGCAAATTTTCAGCTTTTCACTTCTTCTCAGCACAAAACTCAGCAGCCTCTGCTCATTTAGCAAAATTGTCAGTTTCTCCATCTCTTGTGTTTGTCGGAACAAGTTTAGTTCAGTGAGATGAGTAGGTTCCTTGAGAACAGAAGGGCCAGGTTCAAATCCTGGTCATGGTGTTTGAACAACTGTTTTCAGCACAAATCTTAACTTTTTAGCTGTTTTAAGCAGAAACCTGTTTTACGCAGAGAAACCTTTTCAACTCAATTTCAGCTTTTTCACCCCTTTCCAGCAAAATTTTCAGTTTCCCAGCTTTTTCAGCTATTTTCAGCAAAAACATCTTTTCAGCAGAAATTCTGCTGATTCACCTCTATTCAGCGCAACGTTCTGCTTCTTTGCCTCTTTTCTGCAGAAATTCTGCTGATTCACCTCTTTTCTGCAAAATTTTCAACCATTTCACCTCTTATCAGCGCAATTCTCAGCAGTTTCTGCTCATTTCACCCTAATTGTCAGTCTCTCCATCTCTTATCTTATGAGAGTGAATTTGGCACAGTGAGATGAGTAGCTGCCTTGCATCCAGGAGGTGCAGGTTCGAATCCTGCTCAGGGTGACATTCTTTTTCACCACCATACAACTTTTTGCAACTTTTCAGCTTTTTCAGCTTTTCAGCAGACAGCTTCAGCGTTAAGCATCCACACAGCATTTTCGCAGGAAATGCAAATTTTTCTAGTTATTATTATTATTCTAGTTGCTTCCGTGCACGTTTTTTGGCGTGGAACTACTTCCACAATTTTCAGCCGATTTTCACCGTTCAAATTTTAAACTATTCTGCTATTTTTTCCCTTTCCGGCAATATCTTTTGGTATTTTATACTGTTATACTTTTTAAAATATTAAGCTTTTTTCCTTTAATTTGTCCCATTGAAATGAATGGGAAACTTCCGCAATTCTGCTAAAACTTGCTTGTTTTTGAAACTTAACTACTTTTTCCTACTTTCACGTGAGAACAACCATTCAAACTTTAAAATGTTCTCAAATTATTGGGCTATTCAGGAATAAATCAGCTTTTTCAAATCTTTTACCGTTTTACTTTTATGCCTCTTAAAGTTTTGAGTTGCAAAATTGTGATTTTTCACAAAATACATGCGTTGTTATGGTTGCTATGCACTTGGCTTCCAGTGTGCCACTGAAGGTTTTGCAGTCTTCTCTTCATGTCCGAACAACTTCTTGCTACTTGCTCAATTTTCACTCAACTTCCACAAATTATACATCAAAACATAGGTATTTTTGCTGGCTTTCAGAAAATGTCACCATCATTGTTGTGAGATTTATAGAATTTTGGCAAATCTCCTCAGACCAACACAAAGTCGCAAAACTCTCCATAGAAAGTCAATGGAGAGTTTGTTCAAAATCACCGCTTGATTTCTGTAATGAGGGGCATATTCGAATCGTCATATCTCCTTAATGAAGCGACATTCAGACTTAAGGCTTGTCCCAGTATATCTTCAGACACTCCTGACGCTCACAATTCAAGAATTATTTTCTCACCTATTACCGTTCTGAAATGAGTTAGACTTGTTTGAGGGTAGGAAATTCGTCCCTTCGCTCAGATTTCTTCAGATTTCAAACTCTGAAATGAACCACTTTTTTTCTCTCGTCATATCTTTTTGATGGATTTCCACAGAGACCTGAAAATTTCCATGATTGTTCACCAAAGCCTGCTGTCTCTTACGGTGAAAGAATGATATTGATACTCCAAATAGATTTAGAGTTAGAAAGCGTTGTTTGAGGGCAAGTCAAGGCAGTTTTGCTTTGCTCTACTCAGTTATGGTGCATTAGAAGTCAAATATCTTTAATAATTCATATTTTAATGATAAAGTGTCAACACTTTAAGATTCCCCCATCTCTTCTGAACAAAACGGTGTAAGAATGACCGTTCTAGCCCCTACGGTTAGGAAATTATGGTCATTTGTTTGAGGGGAGTCGTCATTATGAGAAATAGACTGCAAAAGTCCTGTGTCTCTCTGTGCTGCGTGCACCTGTTTTGGCGGGAAAGAGTGCACAGGCTCTCTGATGATTGGTGGATTCAAATTCAGCAGCTCCCAGGCTGCTTGACTGAGCTAGAAACTTACTTCTCTCTCCCTGTGTGTGTGTGTGTGTGTGTGTGTGTGTGTGTGTGTGTGTGTGTGTGTGTGTGTGACAGAGAGGGAGAGAGAGAGAGAGAGAGAGAGAGAAGGCCTTTTTATGGGACGATCTCATTGTAAGATTCAAATTCAATATATTTAGACTGGTAGACTGAATTGGATCTTGTGTGTGTGTGTGTGTGTGTGTGTGACAGAGAGAGAGAGAGAGAGAGAGAGAGAGAAAAGCCTTTTTATGGGATGATCTCATTGTAAGATTCAAATTCAATATATTTAGACTGGTAGACTGAATTGGATCTTGTGTGTGTGTGTGTGTGTGTGTGTGACAGAGAGAGAGAGAGAGAGAGAGCGAGAGAAAGCCTTTTATGGGATGATCTCATTGTAAGATTTAAATTCAATATATTTAGACTGGTTGACTGAATTGGATCTTGTGTGTGTGTGTGTGTGTGTGTGTGTGTGTGTGTGTGTGTGTGTGTGTGTGTGACAGAGAGAGAGAGAGAGAGAGAGAATGCCTTTTTATGGGATGATCTCATTGTAAGATTCAAATTCAATATATTTAGAGTGGTTGACTGAATTGGATCTTGTGTGTGTGTGTGTGTGTGTGTGTGTGTGTGTGTGTGTGTGTGTGAGAGAGAGAGAGAGAGAGAGAGAGAGAGAGAGTGAAAAGCCTTTTATGGGATGATCTCATTGTAAGATTCAAATTCAATATATTTAGACTGGTTGACTGAATTGGATCTTGTGTGTGTGTGTGTGTGTGTGTGTGTGAGAGAGAGAGAGAGAGAGAGAGAGAGTAAAAGCCTTTTATGGGATGATCTCATTGTAAGATTCAAATTCAATATATTTAGACTGGTTGACTGAATTGGATCTTGTGTGTGTGTGTGTGTGTGTGTGTGTGTGTGTGTGTGTGTGTGTTTTTTAAATTCAATATATTTAGACTGGTTGACTGAATTTGATCCTGTGTGTGTCTGTCTGTGCATGTGTGTTACCATATGTGTACATATTTGTGGTTGTGTGACTGTTATACTTTTTTTTGCTGTTGTTTTTTTCATTTAACAATTACATTTGAGGGACCCTTAGCATGTTCAGGACTTTTTAGCTGTCCATTTTCTTTTCCAATTTTTCTATTTAGGTTATTACTATTGTGCTAAGTCATAGCTTTTCTGCTGCTTTCCAGTATTTGTGCTAAATACAGCATTTCTGCTAAATCATACTATTTCTTCTATTTCATCAGATTTGTGCTAAATATAGTGTTTCTGCTACAAAATAGTATTTCTGCCAAATATAGTATTTTTGATTAATTATAGTTTTTCTACCAAATCATAGTACAGTTTTACTGCTTTTTATATGGCTTCTAAGACAACCAATCATATCCGAGGGCTTGCACATTCAAATTTGCATATTGTTGCCTTCATGGCTTCCCAGCCAGCCAATCATATCTTAGGCCTTGCACATTCAAATTTGCATATTGGGGCAATCATGGCCTCTAAGACAACCAATCATCTATGTCATATATCTATGATATTTCATATTTTTATTTTAAATGGTCAACATTTCAAGATTCTCCCATGTCTTCTGAACACAACGGTCTAAGAATGACTGTTTTAGCCCCTACGGTTAGGAATTTATGGCTGTTTGTTTGAGGGGAGTCCTCACTATGAGAAATAGACTGCAAAAATCCTGTCTCTCTGTGCTGTAAAAAAGCCTGCACTTGGTGCACCAGTTTTGGCAGGAAAAAGCACACAGCCCCTCTGATTGGTGGATTCAAATTGAGAATCTCACAGCTGTTTGACTGACCTAGAAACATGCTGTTAACAGCCCCTGTTCACTTGCTGATGCTATGTGTGTGTGTGCGCGCGTGTGTGTGTGAGCCTGAGTGTGGGTGTGAGTGTGTGTGTGTGTGTGTGTGTGTGTGTGTGAGAGAGAGAGAGAGAGAGAGAGAAGAAAGACACACAAAGCCCTTTTTAGGGCAGCATCTCATTGTTGGATAAAATATAATATATTCAGACTGGTTGACTGGCATAGACCCTGTGTGTGTGTCTCTCTCTGTACATTTGTGTATCCATATTTGATTTTGTGTGTATTTGTTGATTTGTGTATCCATATTTAATTTTGTGTGTATCTGTTGGCTGTTCTTGTTTGTATTTCTAAATGTATTTTTATTTTATTTTTCACAGGTGAACAAAAATTAGTTTTGAGCAAACTTAACCATGTTCCTTTTATTCAGCTTGTCATTTTACCTTTCCAATATTTTCACTTAAGTTATTACTATTCTGCTCAATCATAGTATCTGTTCTAAATCATTGTTATTGAGCTATATTGTAGGATTTCTGCTAAATCATAGTATTTCTACTATATTATATTTTTCTTTCTAAATATATCATTTCTGCTATAGAGTAGTATTTCTGTAATGTTTAAGAATGTTTGGCTAAATATATTCTTTCTGTTATCTTATACTATTTCTCCGAAATTCTTGTATTTTTGGGAAGTTATCGTGTTTCTGGTAAGTTACAATATTTCTGCTAAGTTCTGCTATGCTATTGTATTTCTGCCAAGTATTATGTTTCCTCTAAGATATTGCAGTTCTGCAAGTTACTACATTTTAGCAACGCCCTTTGCTTCTGCAAAGTTTTTACAATTTCTGCAACTTTTCAGCTTTTTCAGCTAGTTTCAGCTGACAGCTTCAGCGTTCCAGCATCCACACTGCATTTTCGCAGGAAATGCAAATTTTTCTAGTTCTTTATTATTATTATTCCGGTGTTTCCGACGCTTTTTCGCGTGGATCTACTTCCACAATTTTCAGCCGATTTTCACCGCTCAAATTTTAAACTATTCTGCTAATTTTTCCTTTCCGCTATATCTTTTGGTATTTTATACTATTATACTTTTTAAAATATTAAGCTTTTTCCTTTAATTTGTCCCATTGAAATGAATGGGAAACTTCCGCAATTCTGCTAAAACTTACTTGTTTTTGAAACTGAACTACTTCCTCATACTTTCGCCTAGAATAACCATTCAAACTTTAAAATGTTCACAAATTATTGGGCTATTCATGTCTGATTCAGCTTTTTCATATCTGTTACCATTTTCATCTTATCCTCTTCAAGTTTTGAGTTTCATCTCTGTGATTTTTCACAAAATACATGCGTTGTTATGGTTGCTATGCACTTGGTTTCCAGTGTGCCACTGTAGGTTTCTTGTAGTCTTCTTTCATTTCCGAACAACTTCTTGCTACTTGCTCAATTTTCACTCAACTTCCACAATTTATACATCAAAACGTAGGTATTTTTGCTGGCTTTCAGAAAATGTCACCATCATTGTTGTGAGATTTATAGAATTTTGGCAAATCTCCTCAGACCAACACAAAGTCTGAAAACTCTCCATAGAAAGTCAATGGAGAGTTTGTTCAAAATCACCGCTTGATTTCTGTAATGAGAGGCATATTCGAATCGCCATATCTCCTCAACAAAGCGAAGTTAAAACATGAGGCTTGTACCAGTATATCTTCAGACACTCCTGACGCTCACAATTCAAGAATTTTTTTCTCATGTATTACCATTTGGCCATGAATTGGGTTTGTTTGAGAGTAGGAAATTTGCCCCTCGCTCAGATTTCTTCAGATTTCAAACTCTGGAAATGAGGCACTTTTTTCTCTCATCATATCTTTTTGATAGATTTCCACAGAGATCTGAAAATTTCCATGAATGTTCACCAAAGCCTGCTGTCTCTTACGGTGAAACAATGATATCGATACTCCAAATAGATTTAGAGTTAGAAAGCGTTGTTTGAGGGGAAGTCAAGGCAGTTTTTGCTGCGCCTCTACTCAGTTATGGTGCATTACAAGTCAAATATCTTCAATAATTCATATTTTAATGATAAATTGTCAACACTGTAAGATTCCCCCATCTCTTCTGAACAAAACGGTGTAAGAATGACCGTTCTAGCCCCTACGGTTAGGAAATTATGGCCATTTGTTTGAGAGGAATCCTCACTATGAGAAATAGACTGCAAAAATCCTGCCTCTCTCTGTGCTGCGTGTGTGTACAAAGGGCTGCACCTGTTTTGGCGGGAAAAAGTGCACAGGCTCTCTGATTGGTGGGTTCAAATTCAGCAGCTCCCAGGCTGCTTGACTGAGCTAGAAACTTACTTCTCTCTCCCTGTGTGTGTGTGTGTGTGTGTGTGTGTGTGTGTGTGTGACAGAGAGAGAGAAGAGAGGGCGAGACAGAGTTTTTATGGGAGCATCTTATTGTATCATTTAAATTCAATATATTTAGACTGGTTGACTGAATTTGATCCTGTGTGTGTCTCTGTGCATGTGTGTTTCCATATGTTTCCATATTTCTGATTGTGTGACTGTTACACTTTTTTTTGCTGAGTTTTTTTCATTTAACAAGTACATTTGAAGGACCCTTAGCATGTTCAGCATTTTTTCAGCTGTCCATTTTGCTTTTCCAATTTTTCTGTTTAAGTTATTACTATTGTGCTGAATCATATTATTTCTGCTATTTTATAAGATTTGTGCTAAATATAGTATTTCTGCCAAATATAGTATTTTTGATTAATTAGGGTTTTTCTACCAAATCATAGTACAGTTTTACTGCTTTTTATAGGATTTTAGAGGATATTTATATTGCTTAATATAGGATTTCTGCT
This sequence comes from Oreochromis aureus, assembly GCF_013358895.1. NCBI lineage: Eukaryota > Metazoa > Chordata > Actinopteri > Cichliformes > Cichlidae > Oreochromis > Oreochromis aureus. Next base: position 35,982,432 of record NC_052952.1, on the reverse strand, counting down.
TTTATACGATTTGTGCTTAATATAGTTTTTCTAAAAATGTAGTATTTATGCTTAATCATACTATTTCTATATATTTCTGCCAGGTCCCCAGGCAGCTAATCTTCTGTGAGGACTGATACATACAAATACATATCAGGGCCTGCACGGCTTCCCAGCCAGCCAATCATATCTGAGGTCTGCCCTTTCTTCTCTCGTCATATCTCAGCGACAGATGTACAAAGAGCAATGCAAATCACAGTCAAAGTACACCAAAGTCCGCTGATTCACCCAGTACAAGAATTATGCTTCTAGTCCACCTAGTTTTTGAGTTACACGACGCTTTGTAACTCCAAAAACGGCGCTCTTTGCCTCTCACCGCGATCTAATTCTGACTGCTCATCACCCTGTTTCCCAAGAGCTCACTGTCTTTCCCAGTGGCGCAGCTGGTAATGACACAGGTCTGCAGCCCAAAGGTCGTGGGTTCAACTCCACCTCGGACAACATGTCTTTTGCCCTACAAATTAATACACTATCACAGACCACTAATTCATATTCATCATTTATTACAATTCTGAAAACTTTTACCAGCTTTTCTAATATGGACCTCAGATTCTTCTTAACACTCCATGGCACAAATACTCTTCCCTTTAGGCTCTGTGAATGTGTGTGTGTATCAATATTTCTCCCATTTTAAAGTATTACTCCTCCATAATTGATTTCTTAAATCAAAGTACTTTTACTACATCTTAGTACTTCTGCTCAATCATAGTATTTCTGCTAAATCATGGTTTTTGTGCCAAATCATCAGAATCGTGTTTATTGGCCAAGTATATGTGCAGACAAATACAAGGAATTTGGTTCCGTAGATGGTGGCTCTCGAGCACAGCAATGTAAATCTCACACACACACACACACACACACACACACACACACACACACACACACACACACACACACACACACGTATCTATATATACATTACACATGCATACACACACACACACACAAAGCTGTGTAAACCAACTATAAATAACTAATCTAAACGTATATACATAAAATACAGAAATGAAATGAGGTGGAATGAATACTACAGAATGTACATAAGGTGCAGTTGCAGTCTGGCAGTGGGAGCAGTGTGACAGTTCAACTGTTTAGAAGGGAGATGGCGAGGGAAAGAAACTGTTCCTGTGTCAGGTGGTCCTGGTCTGCAGGCTTCTGCACCGCCTCTGCCAGAGGGCAGCAGATCAAAAGTCTGTGTCCAGGGTGTGAGGGGTTCAGATGATTTTCCCTGCCCGCTTCCTGGTTCTTGAGAGGTACAGATCCTGGATGGAGGGCAGGGGGCGCCGATGATCCTTTCTGCTGCCCGTACAGTCCGCTGCAGTCTGCACCTGTCCTGTTTAGTGGCTGCACCATACCAGACTGTGATGGAGGAGCACAGGACAGACTCAATGACTGCAGTGTAGAACTGGATCAGCAGCTCCTGTGGAAGACTGTACTTCCCCAGTTGTCTCAGGAAGTACATCCTCTGCTGGGTCTTTTTGAGGATGGAGTTGATGTTGGTCTCCCACTTCAGGTCCTGGGAGATGGTGGTACCCAGCAACTTGAAGATCTCCACAGTCGACACAGGGCTGTCTGATATGATGAGGGGGGCAGAGTTGAGGATGTCTCCTGAAGTCCACTGTCATCTCTACAGTTTTAAGAGTGTTCAGCTCCAGATTGTGCTGACTGCACCAGAGTACCAGCCGCTCAACTCATCATAACATTTGTGTTATGTTACAGTATTACTACTAAGTGGAGGAATTTCTAAAATGTTACAGTATATGTGCTGATTACAGTATTTCTGTATAATAGAATTTTGGCAAATCTCCTCAGACCAACACAAAGTCTGAAACTGCATAGAAAGTCAATGGAGAGCTTGTTCAAAATCACCGCTGGATTTCTAATGAGAGGCATTTTCAAATCGTCATATCTCCTGAACGCAGCGAAGTTAAGACATGAGGCTTGTGCCAATATATCTTCAGACACTCCTGACGCTCACAATTCAAGAATTTCTTTCTCACCTATTACCATTTGGCCATGAATGGGGTTTGTTTGAGGGTAGGAAATTGTCCCTCGCTCAGATTTCTTCAGATTTCAAACTCTGGAAATGAGGCACTTTTTTCTCTCGTCATATCTTTTGATGGATTTCCACACAGACCTGAAAATTTCCATGACTGTTCACCACAGCCTGCTGTCTCTTACAGTGAAAGAATGATATCGATACTACAAATACATTTAGAGTTAGAAAGCATTGTTTGAGGGCAAGTCAAGGCAGTTTTCGATTTGCCTCTACTCAGTTATGGTGCATTAGAAGTCAAATATCTTCAATAATTCATATTTTCAAGATAAATTGTCAACACCTTAAGATTCCCCATCTCTTCTGAACAAAACGGTGTAAGAATGACTGTTCTAGCCCCTCACGGTTAGGAAATTATGGCCATTTGTTTGAGGGGAATCCTGACTATGAAAAATAGCACAAATCCTGTCTCTGTGTTGCATGTGTGTAAAAACAGGTGCACCTGTTTTGGCGGGAAAAAGCACACAGCCTCTCTGATTGGTGGATTCAAATTCAGCAGCTCCCAGGCTGTTTGGCGGCTGCTGCTGCTAGTGTGTGTGTGTGTGTGTGTGTGTGTGTGTGTGTGTGTGTGTGTGTGTGACAGAGAGAGAAAAGAGAGGGCGAGAGAGAGTTTTATGGGAGCATCTTATTGTATGATTTAAATTCAATATATTTAGACTGGTTGACTGAATTTGATCCTGTGTGTCTCTCTGTGCTTGTGTGTTTCCATATGTGTCCATATTTGTGATTGTGTGACTGTTATACTTTTTTTTGCTGATTTTTTTTCATTTAACAATTAGATTTGAGGGACCCTTAGAATGTTCAGCATTTTTCAGCTGTTCATTTTGCTTTTCCAATTTTTCTATTTAAGTTATTACTATTGTGCTAAGTCATAGCATTTCTGCTGCTTTTTAGTATTTGTGCTAAATACAGCATTTGTGCTAAATCATACTATTTCTGCCATTTTATAGTATTTGTGCTAAAACATAATATTTCTACTAAATGCAGTATTTCTGGGTAATCATAGTATTTCTATGTATTCCTGCCAGCTCCTCAGGGAGCCAATCCTCTGTGAGGACTGTAATTTTCAAATTGACATATCAAGTCATGCACGACTTCCCAACCAGCCAATCATATCTGAGGGCTGAGACATTCAAATTTGCATATTGAGGCCTTCATGCCTTCCCAGCCAGCCAATCACATCTGAGGACTTACACATTCAGATTTGCATATTGAGGCCTTCATGCCTTCCCAGCCAGCCAATCATATCTGAGGGCTGAGACATTCAAATTTGCATATTGGGGCTTTCATGGCTTCTAAGACAACCAATCATCTATGTCATATATCTATAATTATTCATATTTTCTTTTAAAAAGACAACACTTGATGATTCCCCATGTCTTCTGAACAATAGAATGTTAGACCTGAGACCTGAAAATTTCCATGACTGTTCACCAAAGCCTGCTGTGTCTTACGGTGAAAGAATGATATCGATACTCCAAATACATTTAGAGTTAGAAAGCGTTGTTTGAGCGCAAGTCAAAGCAGTTTTTGCTTTGCCTCTACTCAGTTATGGTGCATTAGAAGTCAAATATCTTCAATAATTCATATTTTAATGATAAATTGTCAACACTTTAAGATTCCCCATCTCTTCTGAACAAAACGGTGTGAGAATGAGTAGTCAGCACAAATCCTGTCTCTGTGCTGCGTGTGTGTAACAACAGGTGCACCTGTTTTGGCGGGAAAAAGTACACAGCCTCTCTGATTGGTGGATTCAAATTTAGCAGGTCCCAGGCTGCTTGACTGACCTAGAAACTTGCTTGTCCTCTCTGTGTGTGTGTGTGTGTGTGTGTGTGTGTGTGTGTGTGTGAGAGAGACAGAGAGAGAGAGAGAGAGGCGAGAGAGAGTTTTTATGGGAGCATCTTATTGTATGATTTTAATTCAATATATTTAGACTGGTTGACTGAATTTGATCCTGTGTGTGTCTCTCTGTGCTTGTGTGTTTCCATATGTGTCCATATTTGTGATTGTGTGACTGTTATACTTTTTTTTTTGCTGATTTTTTTTTCATTTAACAATTACATTTGAGGGACCCTTAGCATGTTCAGGATTTTTTCAGCTGTCCATTTTGCTTTTCCAATTTTTCTATTTAAGCTATTACTATTGTGCTAAGCCATACCATTTCCGCTGCTTTTCAGTATTTGTGCTAAATACAGCATTTCTGCTAAATCATACTATTTCTGCTATTTTATGAGATTTGTGCCAAATATAGCATTTCTGCTAAATCATATTATTTCTGCTATTTGATAAGATTTGTGCTGAATATAGTATTTCTCCTAAAAAAAAATAGTATTTCTGCCAAATATAGTATTTTTGATTAATTATAGTTTTTCTACCAAATCATAGTACAGTTTTTTTGCTTTTTATAGGATTTGTACTTAATATAGTATTTCTGCTTAATGATAGTATTTCTGCCATTTTATAGTATTTGTGCTAAGACATAGTATTTCTACTAAATGTAGTATTTTTGCTTAATCATACTATTTGTATATATTTCTGCCAGGTCCCCAGGCAGCTAATTCTCTGTGAGGACTGATACATATAAAATTTACATATCAGGGCCTGCACGGCTTCCCAGCCAGCCAATCATATCTGAGGTCTGCCCTTTCTTCTCTCGTCATATCTCAGCGACAGATGTACAAAGAGCAATGCAAATCACAGTCAAAGTACACCAAAGTCCGCTGATTCACCCAGTACAAGAATTATGCTTCTAGTCCACCTAGTTTTTGAGTTACACGACGCTTTTGTAACTCCAAAAAAGCGGCGTTGTTGCCTCTCACCACACCCTAATTCTGACTGCTCATCACCCTGTTTTCCAGGCACTCGCCTCTTCCCAGTGGCGGAGTTGGTAATGACACAGGTCTGCAACCCAAAGGTCGTGGGTTCAATTACACCTTGGGCAACATGTTTTTTTTTCCCTACAAATTAATACATTATCACAGACCACTAATTCATATTGATCATTTATTACAATTCTGCAAACTTTTATGATTTTACCAGCTCTTCTAATATGGACCTCAGATTCTTGTTAACACTCCATGGCACAAATACTGTTCCCTTTAGGCTCTGTGTGTGTGTGTGTGTGTGTGTGTGTGTGTGTGTGTGTATGTGAGCCTTTTTATGGGAGCATCTTATTGTATGATTTAAATTCAATATATTTAGACTGGTTGACTGAATTTGATCCTGCGTGTCTCTCTGTACATGTATGTTTCCATATGTGTACATATTTGTGATTGTGTGACTGTTATACTTTTTTTTGCTGATTTTTTTTTTCATTTAACAATTAGATTTGAGGGACCCTTAGCATGTTCAGGATTTTTTCAGCTGTCCATTTTGCTTTTCCAATTTTTCTATTTAAGTTATTACTATTGTGCTAAGTCATAGCATTTCCGCTGCTTTTCAGTATTTGTGCTAAATACAGCATTTCTGCTAAATCATATTATTTCTGCTATTTTATGAGATTTGTGCCAAATACAGCATTTCTGCTAAATCATATTATTTCTGCTATTTGATAAGATTTGTACTTAATATAGTATTTCAGCTTAATTATAGTATTTCTGCCATTTTATAGTATTTGTGCTAAAACATAGTATTTCTACTAAATGTAGTATTTATGCTGAATCATACTATTTCTATATATTTCTGCCAGGTCCCCAGGCAGCTAATCCTCTGTGAGGACTGATATATACAAATTTACATATCAGGGCCTGCACGGCTTCCCAGCCAGCCAATCATATCTGAGGTCTGCCGCTTTCTTCTCTCGTCATATCTCAGCGACAGATGTACAAAGAGCAATGCAAATCACAGTCAAAGTACACGAAAGTACGCTGATTCACCCAGTACAAGAATTATGCTTGTAGTCCACCTAGTTTTTGAGTTACACGACGTTTTGTAACTCCAAAAAACGGCGTTTTCGCCTCTCACCGCAATCTGATTCTGACTCATCACCCTGTTTTCCAGGCACTCGCTCTCTTTCCCAGTGGCGTAGTTGGTAATGACACAGGTCTGCAACCCAAAGGTCATGGGTTCAATCACACCTTGGGAAACATGTTTTTTTTCCCTACAAATTAATACACTATCACAGACCACTAATTCATATTCATCATTTATTACAATTCTGAAAACTTTTATGATTTTACCAGCTTTTCTAATATGGACCTCAGATTCTTGTTAACACTCCATGGCACAAATACTGTTCCCTTTAGGCTCTGTGTATGTGTGTGTGTATCAATATTTCTCCCATTTTAAAGTATTACTCCTCCATAATTGTATTTCTGTTAAATCAAAATACTTTTACTACATCTTAGTACTTCTGCTAAATCATAGTATTTTGCCAAATTATGGTTTTTGTGCCAAATCATAACATTTGTTTTATGTTATAGTATTACTACTAAGTGGAGGAATTTCTGTCATGTTACAGTATATGTGCTGATTACAGTATTTCTGCTAAATCATAGTATTTCTACTATATTATATTTTTCTTTCTAAATATAGCATTTCTGCTATATAATTGTATTTCTGCTATGTTATAATATTTGTGCTAAACCAGAGTATTTCTGCTGAAACATAGTATTTCTACCAAATGATAGTATTTCTGTCAAATTACAGTATTTGTGCTAAAACATAGTACTTTTTTTTAAATTTCAATATTAATAGTATATTACAGTGTCTCTGGTAAATCGCAGCTTTTCTGCTATGTTGTACTGTTTTTCTAAATCATAGTATTTATGTAATGTTTAAGAATGTTTGTCTAAATATATTCTTTCTGTTATCTTATACTATTTCTCCTAAATTCTTGTATTTTTGAGAAGCTATCGTATTTCTGGCAAGTTACAATATTTCTGCTAAGTTCTGCTATGCTATTGTATTTCTGCCAAGTATTATGTTTCCTCTAAGATATTACAGTTCTGCTAAGTTACTACATTTTAGCAAAGTTCCTTTGCTTCTGCAAAGTTTTTACAAATTCTGCAACTTTTCAGCTTTTTCTGCTAGTTTCAGCAGACAGCTTCAGCATTACAGCATCCACACTGCATTTTCGCAGGAAATGCAAATTTTTCTAGTTATTGTGTGGATGCTGGAGGCATCCACACTATTGAGTTCCTGTTTCTCTTTATTCTTTATTATTATTATTATTCTTAGGACTTCCGTACACTTTTCGCCGTGATCTACTTCCACAATTTTCAGCCGATTTTCACCGCTCAAATTTTAAACTATTCTGCTATTTCTGCTAATGATGGCTATATCTTTTGGTATTTTATACTCTTATACTTTTTAAAATATTACGTTTTTTTCCTTTAATTTGTCCCATTGAAATGAATGGGAAACTTCCGCAAATTCTGCTAAAACTTGCTTGTTTTTGAAACTTAACTACTTTTTCCTACTTTCACGTAGAACAACCATTCAAACTTTAAAAATGTTCTCAAATTATTGGGCTATTCAGGAATAAATCAGCTTTTTCAAATCTTTTACCGTTTTACTTTTATGCCTCTTAAAGTTTTGAGTTGCAAAATTGTGATTTTTCACAAAATACATGCGTTGTTATGGTTGCTATGCACTTGGCTTCCAGTGTGCCACTGAAGGTTTTGCAGTCTTCTTCATGTCCGAACAACTTCTTGCTACTTGCTCAATTTTCACTCAACTTCCACAAATTATACATCAAAACGTAGGTATTTTTGCTGGCTTTCAGAAAATGTCACTATCATGGTTGTGGGATTTATAGAATTTTGTCAAATCTTCTCAGACCAACACAAAGTCTCAAAAATCCCCATAGAAAGTCAATGGAGAGCTTGTTCAAAATCACAGCTTGATTTCTGTAATGAGAGGCATATTCGAATCGCCATATCTCCTTAACGAAGCAAAGTTAAGACATAAGGCTTGTCCCAGTATATCTTCAGACACTCCTGACGCTCACAATTCAAGAATTTCTTTCTCACCTATTACCGTTCTGAAATGAGTTAGACTTGTTTGAGGGTAGGAAATTCATCGCTCGCTCAGATTTCTTCAGATTTCAAACTCTGGGAATGAACCACTTTTTTCTCTCGTCATATCTTTTTAATGGATATCAACAGAGACCTGAAAATTTCCATGACTGTTCACCAAAGCCTGCTGTCTCTTACAGTGAAAGAATGATATTGATACTCCAAATAGATTTAGAGTTAGAAAGCGTTGTTTGAGGGCAGGTCAAGGCAGTTTTTGCTTCGCCTCTACTCAGTTATGGTGCATTACAAGTCAAATATCTTTAAAAATCCATATTTTAATGATAAATTGTCAACACTGTAAGATTCCCTCATCTCTTCTGAACAAAACGGTGTAAGAATGACCGTTCTAGCCCCTCACGGTTAGGAAATTATGGCCATTTGTTTGAGAGGAATCCTCACTATGAGAAATTCACTGCAGAAATCCTGTCTCTGTGCTCTGTGTGTGTAAAACGGCTGCACCTGTTTTATGGGAAAAAGTGCACAGGCTCTCTGATTGGTGGATTCAAATTTAGCAGCTCCCAGGCTGCTTGACTGACCTAGAAACTTGATTTTCTCTCCTGTGTATGTGTGTGTGTGTGTGTGTGTGTGTGTGTGTGTGTGTGTGAGAGAGAGAGAGAGAGAGAGAGAGAGGAGAGAGAGAGTTTTTATGGGAGCATCTTATTGTATGATTTAAATTCAATATATTTAGACTGGTTGACTGAATTTGATCCTGTGTGTGTCTCTCTGTGCTTTTGGGACTTTTTGCAGCTGTCCATTTTGCTTTTCCAATTTTTCTATTTAAGTTATTACTATTGTG